>NC_036642.1:494179-537912 GCF_002806865.2 Cucurbita pepo subsp. pepo
GATCTCCCTGACCCCTAAACCAATTGGACTAGAGCCCATCTATTTTCCAGGTTTGGGCCCCCAATTTCATTTGCGGATAGAAGCCAGCCCACTAGTTTCTTCCGGAAGTTATTATGTAATGGGGGTATTTTCGTAAAATGACATGGCCACTATATAAAGAAGAAATGGAGCGGAGCGCTACAAAATTTGCGCGCGCAAGTTTAATATTCTTGAAATCGCTCTGAGCTGAGAGGTATGATGGTACTAGGGTTCTAAGTTATCGGTGGCTCACGATGTTGTAAGTAAACAGAGGTACGTTTCGGTGATTTCGTTTTGTAAAACCTTATTGTTTCTTTGATCAACTATCGCGTTTGTTAGGTTAACTAAATCATAATTACTTCAAGATTTTTATCGGTCGAAGATGAAACCAATCGTTTATTGAACTAATGATCGTTTGATTGCTCAGTCGTATAAATCCTAATTACTTTACAGTTTTTATTGGCTGAAGACGAAACCTAATCGTTTATCAAGTTATTATCGTGATTGCTCGGTCTCATAAAATCCTAATTACTTGACGATTTTGACTAGTCGAAGAGGAAACCAAATCGTTCATTAATCTTCACGATTTTGATTAGTTGAGTAGGAAATCAAATCGTTAATTTCACTAAGGATCGTGATCGGCCAGTCTCGTAATATCCGGAGTATCAATAGTTTTTTGTCCATCGATCAGATAGATTAGGTGTTTTAGTGGATCGATTTGATTCATATGTCCATTAGCTCTTACCTTATGCACGGTCCGACGATTAACAGAAGTTCTCTGAATACTTTGTATTTCAGATTTTGTACGAGTTGCTGCCGTCTTCTTTTTTCCTTGTTTTCTTAATTCTGAAGACGATTTCGTGTAAGCGGCGGTTTAATTTGATGCTTGAACTGAGTCTCTACCTGAACAAGAGTTAGCGGTATGTATGTTTACTACTTTTACCTCGTTATACTTTTATAACCTTTTATTAAGATCAACTTGTGAATCATCGATTCAACGAATTTATTCTTCTCTGAATTTAATACTTCCTAATTTCTTTCATTTTTAAGTATGTAGTTAGTAATATTTTTTTATTTAATGAATACCATGCCTTGTTAAATAATAATTTCAATAATCAAGTTGCTTCCGCCTAAGAACATTGTGATCTAAATTTGGAATTTTTGTCATTTACATATTGTTGAATGCAATTAGGACTGTTCTGGTTGTAGTTTTCTCTAAATATGTTATACAAAATAATTTGCCTAAAACGAGTTGTTTTTCTTCGAGCATGCCAGTTTTCTTATTAGTCTTATCACTTTTCTTAGGAGATTATTTTCTGTAGTTTGATATGTTACTGTTTCTTAGTAGTCTTATTTTCTTGTATGTTTAGGTTATTCTTTAATATTTTCCCATCATTTGTAGAGTTATCATTAGTTGCACTCTATTGCAATGTACTCCGTTTAGTTTATATATTACGATATTTTTGGAATCATAGGTTTTGTTAAAGACACCACCCATACTAGTTGAAAAAACAGTAAAATTATGGATCGAAATGAGTCAAAGTTATTTAGCAGCCATCTTTGGATTATTACTCTTCTACTTCTATGCTTCTAGATTAAGCTTCTATGAATAGTTTGTGCTGATGAACTTGGTTAGTTTATTCTATTAGGAAACTAGAAACGAATGGAACTTTCATTAGACGAAACAAAGTTCAAAAGACTGACAAGAAATTAATTCAAAGCCGAGGGGATTAATACATCGAAGTACTTTTGAAACAATAGGCAAAGCTGGTATTTATATAACTAACAACTCATGTGTGATTTTTCTAAAAGAAAGTTGGTCACCCAAAATTTGATAAAAAACTACCTGGGTTTTATTTGGTTTGGCCAGTCAGGTTTTTAGGTTTTATAGACTCGGTTTGTTTTTCTATCATCTTTTTTCTAAAATAAGTATTTTATTTTTTCCAAGGGATTTCATTTGACTAGTATTAAAAATATTTAACTTTTATAATGGATGTTAGGGATAGGTGATGACTCGATTTTATTTATTGATATAACATGTAAGGTGGATAAGTAATTTTCATTTTAAAACATAGTTATGAAAAAATACTACAATCCAATCTAAAAATAGAGAGTTAGATTGAGTTGACTGTGAACTCTATAAAGATATCGGTGGGGCCAAATGGGGTGGGGCCAAATGGGGTGGGGATGAGTAAATATTTGGGGTTTCCATTGGTGCCACCTATTTCATTGGTAATTTTTGCAAATTTTCATTTATTTTTGTAGGGTTCTTAAGGAGAATTAGTGGAGTTCGGGTTTCCTTGTGAAACTTTTTCTCATTTATTGGTTAGTCTTAATTTCTTCAATTAAACATGTGAGAGAAAATAGGAGTGAGAGAGAGTTAGGATCTGAAACACTGAGACCATTAAAATGGACCACACGCAAAAGAAAAAACAGAAAAGAGGGTGTCTCGAGAGAGAGGAGCGGTTCCCAAGTCGGTAATGGCGAGATGAAGGTGAGGCGAGATAGGCCCCCATTATGTAGGTCGCTCACCTCCCATCTGCAACTGACTCGTCCTTTTCACTCTCTTCACACGCTTTCCCTTTCTTGCCACTCAACGCATATATGTGAACCTATGATTTTGCTTTCCACATAAATTTCATAACTGTTGACGTTAACGTTGAACGGGTTAAGATATTATAATTTAAATCAAAATATTAAATAATATTCAAATTTAATCCTCACTCTTCATGATGTTAAAAACAGGAAAGAAAATGACCCTTAAGGTCCCTAATTTTTTAGAAAACTAACCATTTAATCTCTTAAAATTTATTTGGCAACAATTTTGTTCATGTACTTTCAAATTTATTTATTTCATGTTTGTAATAGATTAATTAATACTATAAAAATTAATTAAAATTGACAATTTATATTATTTAATGATTTAGATTTTATAGTTTTTAAAGCATACTAATTTTTACGGATAAGAAATCTTACAAAATTTTAACAATAATTTTTGCCTAAGAAATCTAATAAAGTTTTGACAAAAATTAGAATACATGACTACATTGTTATGAAAATAAAAATTCAGAAACTAAATTATTACTTCTCTAAAAGTTCAAAAAGGATCAAAATAGTTTTTTAACAAATAAAATATGTTAACTAATTATTAAATTACAAATTGAACGTTTATTGGATATAAAATGGAAAATTCAAAGCTATATTGGAGAAGATTCTAAAATTGTATTAGCCTATTAGACACAATTTTAAATTATGTCTATGAACTAAAAAAAAGAGTCAAACACAAAAGTACTAGTTCATTGAAGGTGTATTAAAGACTATTTAAAGTTCAATGATTTGGTGGCATAATTTTAAAAGCTTTGTTTAATGATATTATTATTTTGCCAACTTAAACATAAAGTTTTATATTGGGTAATTTTATACATTAATGTTGAAAATAAATAGATATAAAACAATCCATAAAATACAACCCATTATAATATTGAGCATAAATGATGAATATCTCCAACTATTTGGTTTGTCTTTCTTAAATTCATATTAGGAATTTAAGCATGTCTTTAACTCGTTGAGACATTATAATGACATATAAATAGTTGCAATTTTGAATTTGTTCTCTATAAATATGGTTGAATTTTAAAAAATTAATTATTTTTAAAATGAGTCTAGATCATTAAATTAATAATACTGGCAAATATTAATAATACATTATATATATATATATATATATATATATATATATATATATATATTGTCAATAGGCATTCAAACAAACATTCTCAAACAAGGTGGGGTTGGTCACTTTTTGTTTTGTTTCCAATTATATTATTATACACTAGTTGTTACAATATATAGTTCTGAAATGAAATGGGCAGTGGGCACCCAAAAGGAGAGGGGTCCCTTTGTTTTCCATGTGCACCTAGTTTACTCTACGCCATAGCCCAAAGATTTTGTTGCCATTTTTTCATTACTTTTTTTTGGTTAATTTCAACCAATCACCACTTCATTTAACTTTTCTTCACCTTTAATTTTGCCAATCACATCATGTTTATTTGTTTCCATCATTTCTATAAGTAATCAACGTGAATGTTCGTTGTTCCTATGATAAACGACTAAATGCTTTCATTCTTTTAAAATCGTCAAATATATCTACAACTTGCAATCATTAGAAGTCTTTCACTTTATCTTTTTATTGCTCACTTATCCCCTAATTTTGTGGATCTCTTAATTAAAAAAAAAAAAAAACATAGCTAACTATGGTACTTTTAAAATGGTTAATTCATCCCAATCAGATTGTTTGCAAAAATGTATAAACATGGTGGTCCATTAGTGAGCTATCAAGTTGTTTTAAAAAATAAAAATAAAACGAGAAATCAATCCATGTGGATGTTGATGGAACCGCAATATTCTTTCTTTTATACCCATTAAAAGGATTGTATTGGATTATTGTTATTCGCAATATTCTTTACTTTTGTTTCCCTTTGAATCTTAACTAAGCTTTTAGNAAAAAAAAAAAAAAAAAAAAAAAAAAAAAAAAAAAAAAAAAAAAAAAAAAAAAAAAAATCCATTATACAAATAATAAAAACAAAACTAAAAATCATACCTTGTCAATTTCTCTTAGAGACTAAAAAAATTAATTTTAAAAATTATATAGAGAATTTAAACATTTAAAAAATTAATTTTTTTTTCAGAGCTGGTTAGCCACGTGGGAGAGTGTTGTAATTTTGATGGATCACAGTCCACATATTATTTTTTTTTTATAAAAATTTTCTATTCAGGACAGATCAATATTACTCATGTCTCCTTCACATTGCTCATTATTGCACACAACACACACATATTTATATTTAAATAAATAAATATATATTAAATAATCATGAGGTTTACCACGGTAACTAAATATTTACCCTGTTCCCACTCCACCAAAGTTAATTTTATTTTTGTTTGTTTTTTTAATAAAAATATAAATATTGAACCACTTTTGAAAACGTAAAAACAATTATTTAAAACGGACTTTTGCATACAACGGTTCATAATTGCATTATAGGATAGGTTTCCTTGGTTTTACCCCCAGAAAGGTAAATACAGTAAAACGAAGAGGGGTATTTTCGAGATTTCAACTTTCGTTATTGTTTTGTTAATACCTTTCTCCGTAATCGAACGTTACGATTGAGTTAGAATTGATAATTAATTCAAGTCCGTCACAGGTCGGTGGAGGGTTAAGAGTCTACTCTCACAGACTTCTTTCTCTCTCTACAAGCTCTCTGCGAAGAAATATTTTCTCTCTCTACACACTAACAGTTGCAACTTGTAACGGCGGAGCTTCGGTGGATTTCATGGTGGTTCTCCACCGGAATATCACTTTCCGGCCGCAATTGCTTCATTTTCAGTTTGATTACTCTCAATTTCTAGGTCACAATGTACCTTCTCGTTCAAAGTGTCAGAATCTTGATTCTTTTACGTAGAAAAGATGTGTGAAAATTGGCTCCATTTGGAGCTGTGTACTTCATTTTTCTTTTGCTTTCTCGACGATCTCGCTCTTTCAAACCGCTTTCTCCAATTTTTCTTTGTCTTTCTTCGCTGCTAATTGAATCTGACTTCACTCTCACTCTCTCTCTTTCTTACCTTTTTCTTTCTCGGGAAACTTTTGAAGATAGATTCTTCTCTTTTTATCTCTTTCTTTCTCTTGTCGTTGCTTAGACCGATTTTGAATCTGTAAAAAGTTGCTTTATCTGCTTTTGGTTCACCTGTTAGGGATTCGTTTTTTTTAATTTTAATTATCTTTTAAGTTTTTTCTTTTGGAATGTCTATCTTGTGGTTACCAGTCAAATTCAATGTAGGTCCCTTTAGACTCTGATTTTTGTTCTGACCTGTTTTGCTCCTTGAAATCTCCATCCACCATGGAATTCCTTAGCTGTTTACCTCATTGAAGGTGATCTTAACCTAACTATTGTTGGTTCACTTCTCAGAAACAGATCCATAATATTCAGGTTGGGATTCTGCAACTTATATCCTATTTTTTATGCAATAAAATTTTGTTGTTCTTCAACTTTGATGTTCTTTTTCTTTTTCATTGAAAGCTTCAGCATCATTGCAGCCAAGGGGTTAAAGGTATTGGGATGAATGGGATTCAGAGAAGAAATGTTGGTAATAATGAAAAGCCCTTCCCTGGTTGTTTGGGAAGAATGGTGAACCTCTTCGATCTGAGTACCGGTGTTTCTAGGAACAAACTTCTTACTGATGCACCACATCGTGAAGGTAACCTCTAGATAATACCACTTTTTTTTTTGAAATTATCTTAGTTTACTTAGTTAAAATGTCATTATTATTTGATTCTGACTGGAATTTAGTGGGTTATTTTCTTTGAGTAAGTCAAGTCTAATTTCCAATGAATCTCTCATCTCGTCTATCTCCCTTTCCCCCTCAATTTTCAATTGTCTCAAGATGAGGTCAAAGTCCACCATGATTCAAGCACAACGTAGAATAGAGAAGAAGTCTTTCTTTTCTTTTTTTTTTTTTTTTTTTTTTCTTTTTTTTCTTTTTTTTTTAGTTTGGATTTGATGGGGGAACAAAAAATTGATGAGTTCCTAGGTGAGTTTGACTTGTTATCAGTTGAAACAATCGGCAACCTTGATTCACATGGTTGGGCTATTAGTCTTACTGTCTGTTTGGAGCCATAAATATCAGTAGCCTGTAGAGAGAAAGAAGAGAAGATGGTGTATGAAGGGAGGAGGAAGTGAAAAGGTTTTGGTTTTCTTTAATTGAAACCATAAATTATAAAATAAAAATATTAACCACCTGGGCTCATCTTTTCACTTAGGACCTGTGGACTAATCTTATTCTTTCTATTAATAGATTCATCCTAAACTATTTTTTTCTTCACAGAGGACATTGGCCATTTTGTGGAAATTCTTGTTTACTTTTTCTTGATTATTCATTTCTTTGTTTCAATTGAACTGCTTTTTAATGAACTTTATGCTTCTGTGTGGGACCCACATGTATGCATGCTTCCTCTGGTGCTTATATTTCCGTTGTGCTCATTCTTTTTGTTATCTTTCTTTTGACTGTGAATGGGATGACAGAGATGTGGCTATTTGGCAGGTTCTACTCTCTCAAGAAATCAGGCGGATGTGGGAAGGATGTTTAATCAATTCTCCAATCAAACTGAAGATAATCTGGTAAATGTTGTGCTCCACTAATCCTTGTAAAAATTTAATTGTGCAATCTATTCATAAAGAGCTGGAGGTCGATGTCGATTTTTTCTGGTTTAGTTATGCTATTCTAACTCATTGTCTTGATATTTTGCATTTGTGTGGATTGATCAGACAGTGCCTGAATTGCTTAAAGCATCGAATAAGAGAGCAAATGAAACATCTGTGAAGATGCTCATTGATCAAGAGATGTCTGAAATGGTGTCTACAAAAAATCCACCCAATGTAGTTGCAAAGCTTATGGGCCTTGAAACTCTCCCTCATCAGCTTCCTGATTCATCTGTTCAAAGAAACAATATAAGAAGTTATCCAAAGAGTAGAGCTGCGAACTATGGAATGTCATTAGGATGTAGGGAACAAAGTGGCTTCTTGGAAGAGGGAATGAAATTTGAAGTCAATGAATGTTCAAATCAGAAAGAATATAAAGATGTTTATGAAATATGGCAGCAATCTCCACAGACAAATTATATCAGAGAAAGAGAGACAAAGAAGGGAGTGGAAAGTGAAATTGTGACAGATAGAAAGATGGCTCTTGTTCGCCAGAAGTTTGTGGAAGCAAAACGTCTGGCCACCAGTGAGAAACTGCGCCAATCCAAAGAATTTCAAGATGCACTAGAAGTTTTAAGTTCCAATAAGGATTTGTTTGTCAAGTTTCTGCAGGAGCCAAATTCATTGTTCACTCAGCATCTGAAAGAGCTCCAGTCCATCCCTCCATCTCCTGAGACCAAGCGAATCACTGTTCTTAGACCTTCAAAGGTTTTTAGGGATGAAAGATTCAGTGATTTCGAGAAAAAAAACTATAGACAGTTAAGGCTACCAGCTCAGAGGACATCAGCTATTTTAGACAAAAGTGATCCGAGATTTTCCCCTACTCCAACTATTAATAGGACTAATGAATATGCTGTAGCTGCTCAACCAACAAGAATAGTGGTTTTGAAGCCTAGTCCTGGGAGGAATCATGATGTTAAGGCCATGGTCTCATCACCTGGCTCATTGCCTAGAGTGGTGCAAGAGGAAAGTTTTCAAGAGGGATTTGAAGATGATGATGTGAAGGAATCAAGAAAATTTGCAAGGAATATTACTCAGAAAATGTGTGACAATCTTTCTCATCGAAGGGATGAAACTTTGCTTTCTTCTGTGTTTTCTAATGGCTATACTGGTGATGAAAGTTCGTTTGAAAAATCAGAGAATGACTATGCAGTAGAAACTCTGAGTGATTTGGAAGTCATGTCTTTCTCTTCGCACCATTCTTGGGAATATGTTAACAGATATAGTAGCCCATTTTCGTCGTCCTCCTTCAGCCGAATATCATGCTCTCCAGAGTCATCAGTGTGCAGAGAAGCCAAGAAGCGACTGTCAGAAAGATGGGCCATGATGACGTCACGTGGGAACTATCAAGAGCAAAGGCATGTACGGAGACACTCAAATACATTGGGGGAGATGCTTGCACTGTCAGATGCAAAGAAATCAATAATAACTGATAATGAAGTTAATGAACACAAAACAGGTGAGTTAGAGCCCTATTTTAATAGTGATGAAAATATTGAATGTCTGGATGGTTCTCCTACAACACTTGTAAGGTCGAAATCTGTCCCAGGATCTTCTGCGTTGATTGGCGGGCTTAATCTTGAAGCATCAGATCTTGTGATCGGAAAAACTGATGATCCGAAGTTGCTAGCAAAGCCAAAGGGTGTCAAGTCATCATTTAACGAGAAAGTCTCAAGTTTATTTTTCTCGAGGAATAAAAAAACGAGTAAAGAAAAACGTGGTGGGTCTCAAACAAAAGATGAATCCCAATCTTCCGGTGTCGACACACCCTCATCCCTATCTTTCGTTCATCATTCGAGAGGTTTGAGTAATGCTGCATCTCATTCTAATGATGGTGAAGGGTGCTCATCAGGCACTTCTCTACATTCAGCCAATAAGGTTGCAAGAGGCGGTGCAGTTCAGCATGAGGTATATCTTTCCTTCTATGGTTGTAATAGTTGCTTGCTAATCTATTTGAGGTTATCGCTACACCTATCCATTATGCATTAAACATAATCATATAAATGTAGGGTTTTTCTCTTTTAATGTATATTCTTCCTTATAATTGCGATCAGATATGTAACTATTTGTTTGTATGGAGTTTTAAGAATTAGCTGGATAAAAAAAATATCGTAACAAGTTCTTTTGCCGAGTGTTAATCTTCAAACCTCATTCACATATCATAGGCGGAGCATTTCTTACATTTTGGCTTAAGTCGTGTGGAAATTAGTTTTCGACAAGGAAAATAGGATTGTGTTGGAAGCTGCTTTGCTGAGCACAACAGATTGCAATGATTGATGACTTTTTTTCCTATTAAATTTTGTATGCTTTTACATACATGGGGAGTTGGAGTTGACATAAGGTGCTCGACAGAATAAATTGAATGCAATTGTCTCGTGTCTGCTTCAGTAGTTCCATGAATGTTTTTCTTTTCAAATAAATTGAACCATTTGATTGTGATTAGTTATTGACAGTGTCATTTGTTATGATTTGCAGGCGGGTTTGTCTATGAAAAGACCTTTCACGATTGGAAACGCTGTTGAAAATCAAGAGCAGCCGAGTCCAATATCCGTTCTGGAACCACCATTTTCTGAAGATGATTATACACATCTAGAGTTGTCCAGCTATATAAAGCCAGGAAATCATGGTAACTATACCCGTCCCACCTATGCACGAATTAATTAAAAAAAAGAAGAAAAAAACAAGAAACAAGGAAAATGCACACACATGGTGAATGCATAGGCTGTACAGATTGTTTTGACTTACTATATCGAACTGCATCTCATATAAACCTTTAACTGGAACAGAGTTCTGTACACCATTCAAGAATAGCCTCATTGACAAATCGCCACCCATAGAATCAGTTGCTCGGAGTATATTCTGGGGTGATTCTTATTCAGATTCGTTTGCTTCCTATGCACTCAAATCTTCACCAGTTTCCACTTGTTTGGAGGAAGAACAAAACTGGCATTGCCTTGTGGAAGCCCTTCTTACAATGTCTGATCTCAGTAGTGAAGTACAACAATGTGGCTTTTTGTTTACAAGATGGCATTCACTTGTAAATCCACTAGATCCATCTCTAAGAGACAAATATGCAAATCTAAGCAACAAAGAGCCAATGCTCGAGGCCAAGCGAAGGCAGTTACGATCAAGTAGGAAGCTTGTATTTGACTGTGTGAATGCTGCCTTGATTGATATAACAAGTCAGGAACTCGACCACAGACGAAGTGCGGAAACATCTAGCAGAGCCCATGACAGCAGTTTCACTGAGGGCACACCACTAACATTATTGGACTGTGTTATGGGTAAACTGAAGGACTGGGTTTGTGGTGAATCTAGATGTGTTACCGGAGAAATTGGTGACAGCAACAGCCTGGTAGTGGAAAGGGTAGTCAGAAAAGAGGTGGGGGGAAAATATTGGGATGATCATCTTATGATGGAAATGGATAATTTGGGAAAGGAAGTAGAAAGGAGATTGCTGGAAGAGCTTTTGGAAGAGGCTGTAGTTCAATTGACAGGTAAGTGTGATTAAAATTTGCAATTCTGTTTTGTTTTAGATTAATTCATTATCTCCCACCTTTGTCTCTGACATTCAATAAATGATGGTCCTGTGATTTATTGTGTATGTCCAGATAAGTCTGCCTACTTACCTCTGATATTCATTTTGTGAAAATATATGGCGTATAAATAGAAGTGAAATCTCTCTATTTTGATTTCTTTGCTTTTGTTTTTGATTCATGCAAAGTTCTTAAAGTATTAGACTAGATTAGAAAAAAAGAATGAAAAGATTGTTACCATTGCTTTGACAATTAAATGCAGTAAGGTTAACCAGTTATTTCGTAAGATTAGTCGAAAAATAGATTCAAATGAGTGATCATAACTTTAATATCTTATAAGAACTAAATGTAGAATTTATAAGAGCTCACACCTTTGGTTAACATCATATCAAATTTAGAAGAGTAGAATGGAAAAGTAGAACTTATTCAAATTCCTCAACTTGATGATATACACACCAGAACCTTCCGTTCTTTCACAAAGCTGATTGCAATCTATCCTATCAGACCAACCCAAATCAAAGCACACAATATAGCAGAACAGAAACTTACACACACCAATGACTGGTTTGAGTTTCTCTGACCTGCTCGAGGAAGACCTTCTGTTTCGNTTTTTTTTTTTTTTTTTTTTTTTTTTTTTTTTTTTTTTTTTTTTTTTTTTTAATATTTATTTACGAACTCTGGTTTGATGAACTATATCAGTCACTGTTTTTCAATCCATACTGCAATGAAAAGGATGGAGACTACATTTAGACACAGATTTTGTATGCCTCCTCTTTGCTAAAAGAGAAGAATAGGGCAAGGTTTAATGTGATACCTTCTCTCTCATGCGTGCACCCCAAAGGGCAAATTTAGCACCAGAAGCTTGATTTGCAGGTGGATTAAGCAATGTTTCCCGAATTCTGTCTTGATCACCGATCTCCTCGTTGGTATCGTACTCAGTTTTACGGGTTGAAACCATGGATCTCAGAATGATTGCTAACAGTAGAGACAATGCCTGAGAGGTCGCATGAAGGACTAAAGTGAATGACCATAACAAAGTATAATCAAATAGAACCTGAGAGGTTACACTATAAACTTTGGTAGACTGCAAAAAACGAGCAACGTAAGCCACCGTTGCAATGGATAAAAGAGATCAAACTGCCAGAAGGGAAGCGCCGAGTCAGTTTACCCGAGCAACTATACTGAGGATTCACAACTTTATAAGACAACAACATATGATTCACATGCTTGCTATTTTGCTCGTTTGCTGAATAAAACACATGACTTCAAAAAAAGGTCCATTATGCATTTGGGAGGGGAAAACCAAAAAATGAGGTTCATCTTAACGATACTCAATCTGCACATTTAATACTCAACAACAGAATGCAATCAGAAACGAGCGAAGGGATAGATGATTAATTCCATCAATTCTACCTGCGTTGAAATCACGATGATACCGATCCACTTGCACAGATCGACGTTGTCTTCAATGAATTGCCTGAGTCCATCGAGTTCACCCGTTGGGTCAAATGGAAGATCCTGCATCATTGTTTTCAGGTAAACACATATCAATAGATGCATATGCACATGTAAATTTGCTTTCAAGTGCAGAAGAATACCTTTTCCCACCGGCGATCAATTGCAATAAATGATACCAAAGCCACTTCCACGAGAATAAACAGTATTATGAGCATGTTGTACTAGTATTGCTAGGTTAAGGGAAAGCCATCTTACGTTCCTTATAAGGGTTTGAAAACCTCTTCTTAGTAGACGCGTTTTAAAATCGTAAGGCTTACAGTGATACGTAAGGGGTCAGAACGGAGAATATATGCTAGTGGTAGGCTTGAGTTGTTGTAGTTCTATAGGTTGAATAGTAACTCCACAGGAAAAAAAAATGCAATTCTTCCAAACATATGTTCTACGAAATAGGATTAGTAAATTCTAACAGAGTTCCTGTAGCATGTTTCTATTAGTCCTCATGAAATTGAGGACAAGACTCCGACTATTGCCCAAAATAGTAACTTCACAGAAAAAAAATTGCAATATCTAGAAGTGAGAAACAAGCTGTAATAGACTGAAAATAGTAGGATACAAAACAGAGGCAGCAGCCACTTATTGCTTCAGCTGCAATGCAGCCAACTAAAGTGGTAGAACACAACAAGATGCCCAATCCCATGAATGAGTAGATGAACCTGACAATCATATGAACCCAATATGCAGCAATGATCATAATGATAAATCAGGATAAAATTAAGAGCTTCATATCTTAAAAAACTACCAAATTACTATACAGAAAGAGAATCATTCGGGACAAGACTGTAGCAAAATCCATGTTCACAATATTCCATCACCAAAAATGAAGGGTAAAACTGACGCTATTGAAGTCTAAATTCCTTCAAACTCATCCAGAACTAAATTTCAAACTCAAATGATTGTTGGGGAATAATCAACAGAAAAGGCAGCAACAGTGAGAGAGTATCCAAGGAAAATTCCAACGAATTAAAATACAGAACGAAGTTAATATAATTTTGAAGGATTTCGACCATTGATTACAAAACCTGTCCCATTTCATAAATGCGCAACACGAATTTTCAAATCTTCTAATTAAGAGTCGCAAGAAACACAAGGAATCGAAAACTTCACATCAAAGCCCGACCACACAAATTCAAATAAATCTCACCAAGGAGCCGGAAGCTTAAACGCATTCAAATCAAGCTCTAAATCCGTCCCGAGCTCGGGAATCAAATCGACACCTAAATTCGCGGCGGTGATCCGATCGGCAAGAGAGACTGATTCAGAATTCAAATAAAACGAAGCAGAAGAAGCCGGAGAAGGAGCCAACGCCGGTACAGGAGAAGGCGGAGGAGATACAGGAACTTGATGATTCCACCGATCGAGCATCCATGCGGAATAAACAATAATCGAAATCCCAACAAAAGCTTGAAGAAAATTAAAGCATTTCAGGATGAAAGCAAGAGAAACATGACAACAAGTGCGAGCCATTTTTCGTTCGTGGGTCTTGGTCTAACAGGAATTTGAAGGTCTGGGATTTCGAACCCTAGTCCGGATTCACGGCGTCGGGTTCAAAAATGGGTAACTTTAGTATGAACAAACAGAAAGTGTTCGTAAAGCAAGAAAAAGAAAAAGGTCCGAGAGGGATTAATGGCAACAAATATATATAATTTTTTTTTTAGTATAACAAATATATGCTAATTATGGTTTAATATATATTAAAACTTATTTTAATAATTTTTTATTTTCAATGTTATATTTGTAACCTAGTATTTAATTCAGTAAGTTGAATTAATTTAAATATTTTAGGTGAATTTGATCGTGATCCCACGTAATTAGTGTCCATGTAATAACTTGACCACGTGGAGGAAGTGGGGTCCGACTCACTCAGACCGACGTGGAGCTCACTTGTTGTCTCATAACTGGCCAACATGGCATGCTCTTTACTTGCCACGTCTGCACAATTTCCAACGTCCACATACTTCTTATCCTCTCCTCTCGGTATCTGTTAAACTTGTGTAGCCTCGCGATCCGGACCGTTCATAATTCCACCTACTCCAAACGTAAATACACGTGATGTGAGGTGGATAATTGAAAATGATAATATTTTAAATAATAAAAAAATAAGGGTCATACCACAATGCTGCAATATTGGAAGACATTACATCTGTATTTTCCACAAAATTTTGTTGGATTTTTATAATTTTGTGGAAGTCGAAAATAAAATAATTATGAATTACTTCTCGTAATTTATTCTATGATAATATGCAAGTTCGACCACACATGAGCCAACTACCACCTTGGGTCTTTGACCATGCCCAAGACATGCAACCAAGCTCGATTCACTATGTCCCAACCATGGTTAGGTTGAATGTACTATATAGTACCACACTCAAGATGTTCGACTAGACTTAGGCTCTTGAACTATGATAATTTAGAGCCAAGACATTTATAGGTTTCAGTTGACAGAAGTCAATGCTTTGACAGACCTTCGTGTGTTTGAAGAAAATATATAAAATTTGTAATTTAATGTTAAAAATTTATTAAATATAAAAAAGAAAATAGTTCAATAAACCTAAAATATTCATTTTCTTAAAATAAATAAATAATAAGGTTATTTTAAAAAGTTATTAATATANAAAAAAAAAAAAAAAAAAAAAAAAAAAAAAAAAAAAAAAAAAAAAAAAAAAAAAAAAAAAAAAAAAAAAAATATATATATATATATATATATATAATAAGGTTATTTTAAAAAGTTGGGGGAATGAAGTACATTGATTTGGGCACATAACCGTCAAAACCTCGGCTCGTCCTTTTCCGTTCTCTTTCTCAGTACAGAAGAGAGAGAAAAAAAGAGAGGAGAGAGAGTGAGCGTTCCATGGAGATTGAAGGCAGCGCAGTTGGTGCGATGAGCTTTCACATTCATTTCACACGACAAAGCCAAAGGCCCAACCACAGCACTGGTTAGTTTCTACATTCTCTTTCCATTAGAGCTTATCGCGTCTAAGCAACTTTGAGCTTCCATGAAAGACAATCGACATTTGGAGCGGCCATTGGGAAAAACCTAGTGCGGTTGGGAAACAGACGAAATAAGAACTTTTCTGATAGCAATTTGGATAGAGAGTTCAAGGATGTGAAATGTTTTCTTGATTCTGGAATTTAGTTCCACCGACGTTTAATGATGATCGGTTTTATGTTCTGTTTTTGTTTTACAGCGTTTCAGAGCATTTGGAGACGTAATTAGCTGCTAAACGACATCGACTTCTCATTGATTCCGTTGGATTTATCTTTTCAACTAATGATTAATTGAATCAGCTGAACGGACTGGTATTTGGTTTTGTTGTTTTCTTATCTGCTATTAGTTACTTGATCCATCTATAAAAGAGGATGAATCGATGGGTACCTGATTTCGAGACTGACGAAGATTTCTCGCTTCATACTTCTTCCGTGCAATTGCACTCCAAGACATCTTCCATGTGAGTGTTTGTTTTTTCATTCTGTATTGTTTCTCGATTCGAGATTACTTTTATGGATACAAGTCTGGATTTGTTTGATTGAGAAAACAGGTCAGACGGCGAGGTTATGGAACTGCTGTGGAAGAACGGACAGGCGGTAGTGCATAGTCAGAATCAGAAATCCAGGACGAAATCACCCCCGTCAACAACGGCCGAGCAAATCACGAACAGAGATATTCGACCTTTGAATCAAGAGGAAGAGCCGCAGCTCTTTATGCAGGAGGACGAAATGATTTCGTGGCTTCATTATCCTCTTGTTGATGACTCTACCTTGGAGAATAGTTTATGCAATGAACTCCTCTATCCTTCGCAACCTCAGAGCATTGAGCAAAACGCTGGCGATTCTTCGCAAGTTTGTACTAGTCATGGCATGGAGTTCCGGCCGTTGACGTCGATGACAACAACGATATCAAGGATGACTGCTCGGCCGCCAATACCACCGACGAGAAGAACAGAACCGGAAACGAAGATGAATAGCTTCGGGATCTTCTCAAGGTACACAGGGAGGCTCGAATCTGGTCCGTCTAACTCAAAGAGCGAGGTAAGGGAATCTCCAGTCGTCGGTTCGACTTCGGGCGACACAACGTGGTTGACGCCCGAAGCAACGGCTTCGGATTTACAGAGGACGGCTGTAGCCGACGCATCAAGCGGTGATTTAGCCTGCAGGGTTATGAGCGGTGGTGGATTAACCGCGACATCCAGTGGCAACAATGGAGGGCTGATGAATATGACAGGGGCTGAGACAGAGCCCGCAATTCAAAGGACGACGAGTTTTGAGGATCGAAAGCGGAAAGGAAAAGAAACGGACGATTCCGATTACATATGCCATAGCACGGTGAGTCTTGCTCCGAACTCGGTTATTCTGGCGTTATTTAATTTCTTGTTTTATTTTATGCCCCTTTGATTCATTTCTCATGATTGATAAAATTTATAATTAGGTCTATGATTTTGACCTTACACTTTATGAAATTAACCAGACCACATTAAATAGATACACATGCATTTTTTTTACTAAATTGAGCTGTGAGGACGGCATTCCTGACGTATGAGCATGCGGCCATTAGAATCTACAATCTCCCCCAATTTTTTAGTATTTTTGCCCCCTTTTTTTTTTCAGACGCGCCAAGCAATTAGTATTTATAAAAATAAAACTAAAACATTGAAAATTTGAGATGAACAAGGACTCTAAAACTCAGTGTTCTAAGCTGAAAGGGACTATTGAAGTGAATAGAGCAGGCTCTCCGCTAAGATGATTTCAACGTCTAAGGTTTGCTGATACATTTGATTAAAGTATGGTAAGAATATTTCTGACAAATCCTATGCAACCATTATCCTTAATTTTCAGGAATTTGTGATAAATACCTTAAGAATCGAGTGGAAAGGTTACTGGATGTGCTACGTCGGTGTCCATTGCTTTGTATTTTGTTTTCAGGTTCTATAGTGGTTAGGAACTATTGTGCTTTGAGTGGATTCTTACGTGCTTCTGCATATGTAAATTCTGATGCTGCTGATGCCAGATGGGGCTACTGCATTGGTGCCACTTTCTAGCTTTTCAAGGTCTCTTTAAAAAAATTTAACTTTATAAACATTTTTCAAAGGACGTTGAATTTGAATCTACTGATGCAAAGAAGCAAGGTCGTGGATCAACCTCTACAAAAAGATATCGTGCTTCTGAGGTCCATAATCTCTCAGAGAGAGTGAGTAATTTGCTCTTCGTGTGGCTTTTTCTGTGTTGTTATACATCTTTTCGTTGAATACTCATCCCTCCATTGCAGAGAAGAAGAGATCGGATAAATGAAAAGATGAAGGCTTTGCAGGAGCTAATACCTCGGTGTAATAAGGTGCATATATAATTTGCGAGATAATTCCTCCTCTGAAATAAAGTTCATAGATCAAACTATTTCTTCCCATTTTTGTTTGTTCACTGAAATTTGATCGATGTTTACTCACATTTCAGGCGGATAAAGCTTCAATGTTGGACGAGGCAATTGAATACCTAAAGTCACTTCAGTTCCAAGTGCAGGTATCAATCAATCATGTTTACTCAATTTCATTGCGCATACATTTTCATGCTCTCAGATGGCATAGTTTCCCTTCAGCATGATTGTTTGCTCATGTTGCTCTGTTCCTGCACTTTTCACTGCACACTACCAGTGCTTTCTCATTTCTTTTTCATATAGTTGTTTGAAGATATACAAACAAGGGAGGGGGTGGCCTCCTACTAGTAGTGAGGACTTTGCCCGGGTTCTTAATTTCCAGTATCTGTTAAGAATCACGGCCCTCTACAATAGTATGGTATTGTCCACTTTGAGTATAAGCTCTCATGGCGGGCTTCCCCAAAAGGTCTCATACTAATGGAGATGTATTCCTTACCTATAAACTCATGATTTTCTTTAAATTAGCCAATGTGGGACTCCCTCCCAACAATCCTCTGTATCACCTCCCAACAGTCCTCAACAATCCTCCCAACAACAACACCTCCAAAAGATTATTTATGGGAAACTGAGTTTTTTAATCCTCTACCCCATTCTTTTGTTCTGGAAATGAATTGGTAATGGTTGTAGTATGGCGAATGTGATTCAGTATGCATGATAAGTAATACAAATATTGACCAGTTTCTATGGAGATGGTCCATGGGATGTGGTATGGTGCCTATGATGTCTCCTGGTGTCCAACAATTTATGCCACCAATGCCAATGGGACTTGGAATGGGCATGGAAACAAGTGTGAACCTTCCCATGATGCCAGATCGTAATATGTTAGCTGGGTCGACATTTCCGAGTCCAGCTGGAGCTGCCCAAATTGGACCAACTTTCACTCATCCAGCCTTTCATATGACGCATGATCCTAATACCGACCCATCAAGAACTCAAGGAACATATCTGTCGGAACATATGCACAGCTTATCAGAAATGCAAAATATAAACCATCCAAGATTCTCAAGTTCACTTCATGGATACCAGCAGTTTCTTGGCTCCCAACAGATGCAGGTGCCTGCAGAAGCATCACAACAGCCTTCCCCACAGGTATCTAGCACCTAATTTCTCTGCTAATTTCTCTGCTAGCACCATTGTATGCATCATTATAGCTCATAGGTGCTATTTTATATCCTTAAATTCTTTCGCAGAATCAACCAGCCGCCCTACCCAGATCCCTCAATCAACATACTAGTCGGGGACTTGAAAGCATCGACAATCGCGAACCAGCGAACCCCACCATGGATCCATGTGAGCTTTTCTTGTCCTATTTAGTGCTCAGAAGGATCACAGGAGCTACATAGATAGGAACTCCATTCTTGAACCGCCCAACCTTTATTTATTTTTTCGACGCAAGCATCGTGGATGACTGTAAGCTGTACTCTAATCTTAACTTTGTATAATTGCAGGTTTAAACCGGAGGAAGCATGAAAGTTCTTAGCCAAGCCATACATGCCTGCAAAATTTTGTAGCGTAAGAGAGGCAGTAAATGGTTTCGGCTGAATTTTGTTAGGAGATAAGAGTTCCATAACATCATAACTCACAGGTAAACATGTAATTAAGCATTTTTCTTACCATTATCAAATAAGAACAACAGCTTCTTTTGCAGAGGGAAAATTTTATTTAATTTACATATATATATATATATATATATATATTTTTTTTTTTTTTGGGTTAATAAAATCAAACTCAAATCCAATGTTTCTGTGTATGAACCGTTCATTTGACATTCTAAGTGATTTAGCTGCTTCAAGCTTAATATGTTCACAGAAGCTTAAATGCTCAGTCTTAGACCGTGCAATTCCTTGGAAACCTAACTCAGGAATATTATAATCTAATTAGAGTTTTGATTTGGGTTAAATAATTTTTTTTTCTAGGGTGGAAATACATTTATTTTTAGGTTTTAATTTAGTTTTGGTGTATATATTTTTAAATTTACTTCATTTTTGTGTTGAGACTTTATATTCAAGGTGACGTCTATATTTTATTATTCGATAACAATTTTAATACATTATTGACATGTACTGTTTTTTATATTAAAAGTTTCTATATAATTGATAATTCAAGCCATTAATAAACTTTTTATTAGAATAGTATTTCGGAGCAAGTCACAACAGCTTGTGCAGAAAAGAAAAGATTTGATGTGAAGTAAAGCGAATGTGATGGTTTTATCTAAGAAGTCCACGGGTGAATGAGCTCGAATTCCTTTGTTGTACTATCATACAAATAAAAACCCTTATCATCTGCTTTCCAAATGCACTGCAAACCGTTGCATCGTTTTTCAAGCCAAATTCCATGCTCTGGCCAAAAAACCTCGAACGAAAGCTTCCCATATTTGCTGCTAAAGTTGCACCAAAACAAGGTTGTCTGCCAAAAATTCTCTCTGAATTCCCAGCTGTATTCCTCTTTGGACTTGAGAATATGCTTTCCTAAATAAAAAAGTTATGTCAAACGTGCCCAATTCAATTGAAAAAATGAAAAAAAAAATTAGAAAAAAATAATAGAACTAAAAATTCATAAATGCATAATTCAACTAGTTACAAATATATATATNAAAAAAAAAAAAAAAAAAAAAAAAAAAAAAAAAAAAAAAAAAAAACGTATTTTCTATAATTTGTTTTTTATGGTGGGATATTATATATATTTTTTATAATTTATGGAGTTTTGAAATTCTATACCAAACTTTAAACTAAAAAAAATTATCAATTCCATAAATTAGATATAAATAAAATAATATACTTTGTCATGATGTAACCCTCTTATTTACCTAAATCGTCATCTCCCGACTTACAATGAACCTTTAGAGGTACGTCTTGGTCATTAAGAATCGACACTTTCCAATGCGATTCTGGAGGTTGTCGTGCAAAACAAGTGAAAACATTAGAAGAAGTTGATGCAAACATAATCAACAAAATCACACCGAGCTTATTCACAGACTTCATTTTTATTGACTAAGAATTTGTCTGTGTTTTATTTTGGATTCTTTTGATCCATATATATATAATCATTGTACGTTCTTTTACAACTTTTAGAAATAGATTTTTACTTAAAACGCTATTAAAAGAAAAACAGAAAAAACTAAATGGATATTAAAAGTGTTTGTTTGTTAGAGTTAGCTTTATTTAGCAGAGCATCACACACAACGACCAAAAATTTAGGTCACAACGAACAAAAACTTAGGTCACGCTTTTTTCTCTCTAAGCCAATCATAAACTTCTCCCAATCCGAGACCGTGATATTCATGTTGACGCTAGTATAGCGTATAGACAAAAATAATATTTTTTAAATTTATTTGAAGATTAAATTATAAATTAAAAGTTGAAATTTAGTATTAAAGCAAATAAATTCTAAGTTTTTAAAATTATTAATAAATTCTAATATTATTCTCCAGTCAAATTTGCAATTTAATCGAATTTAAAAATCCATTGGGGTACTTCAATTTTGTCAAAACCCTCGTGGGAAGAGGAAGCCGCGCGCCAAACTCGCTTTTGCTTGGGCTGAGAACTTCACATTCTCTCCTTCCGGTGAGGCCTCTACTTTTCTTCTGCTCTTCTTATCGCCGTCTTCGTTAATCCGATTGTATGGTTAAACTTGGTGAATTCGATTCTCTCTTTCTATTTTTCTGCTTTCGGAATCTGTATGTTTGAGTAATTTATATAAATATGTTTTGTTAGTGTGTCTATAATTGTGGAGTGATCAAGTTGAAGTTGAAGTTGAAGTAGCAGCTCTAGCATTGGTTATTCTGGTGAAATCTTAATCCTCCGGACTGAGTTTAAACTTTATTGTTGATGATAGAAGCATCAAGTGTTAATCGCTCTCAGCTTGATAGTTCTACTCGTTTCTGAAAATTTAATTTTAAAATGCGTGTGTGTTTGTATCAACATGTTAATAATGTGGTATCAACAGAAGTAAATTTATCAAAAACATGTTTGAAAGTGGCTCGCCGTGGATATGTGGATATGTATTCTCGAAGTTTTTGTAAGGTTCTAATTTATCCTTTTTTCGTTGCAGCATTTGAGATTTTAAGAAATTGAACATTCTATGGGTCCTCGGCAATGTCAGGTCTGCAATGAAGCACCATCCAAATATAAATGCCCCCTATGCCTTGTTCCTTAGTAAGAAAAACAAAAGAATTTCTTTTAGGTCATGTTCGTGTAGTTTTATTGAAAACTCTCTGACCTTCACTCATTTTTGTGGTGGTTTTCTCTGTTTCATTTTGCTTGAAGCTGCTCTCTGGTTTGTTTCAAGAAACACAAAGGTACTGTTCTTTTAGCCTTGGGTTTTCTTGTTCTATTTATGTTCTATATTTCGTAAGCAGTTTAATGTTCAGGTGGTCTACAGTTCAAGAATAACTGTAGTGAAGCCTTTTATTTTGATATAGTATCATGATGTCGCGAAATCTCTAGGCTTTTGGGTTGGTGTGGCTTATGCTCTGTTATGAATTTGAATACACTGCTTAAGTTCAAGGCAGAAATTTTTTCTCATGCTCCCTTTCCTGTATTTTTACCTTTTAACTCGTGGGTTTTGAATTAACCATGAAGGCTACCTACCTAAGATTTAATATTTTACGAGTTACTTTCATAACATAATGTAGTAGGGCATGGACACTTGCAAATATTTAAAAAAAAACTCGAGGGTCTGGTATCTGTCTAGGGTTGAATACTTGCTAGTTACATATTTTCAAGCTGAGGCTCTTGAATCTAATGATCCTAAAAGTAGTTTAGAGTTTTTTCTTTTATGTTTCACTGGCATTCTGTGGTTAGCATTCAATTCTATTGGCATGATAACTAATATCATTTGCAACTTTTGCAGAAGTGCCCTGTGTTAAGCCTGTGTCTGCAGAGGACCAATCAAGTAAGATGTTCTCATGTTTCGTTTATTCACTTGTGTCGTTTATCTTCTTTAAATGCTGAATGAATGTTCATAGACAGCCAATAATTCCTGATTCTAGGCTTTTGTATGCTGATCAAGTCAATAAACTTTCTTTTCCTCATTCATTCTTCCAGGGTTTTTTATTGCATGCCCTTGTTTTTCTTTCATTTTCCTTATTGAAAGTTTGGTTTCTTTAAAAAAAAAAAGAAAAAAAAGAAAAAAACTTCCACTATTCATACTCACTGATGGTTTTTATTCTTTTTGTATACAGTTGCTCCTAATGGATCACCTGTAGATAGGCCAGTATTTGTTGGAGACCAGAATGAAGTACTAGAAAAGGCGCAGCTAGAGGCTATTGGTACGATTCCTAACTCCTGCTTTTATTACCTCAATTTATTCATGGGATCATTTGGCCGCAAAAAGCACTTGACATGCCTTCCTAATTCCTTACAAGAATGATTAAAAAAAAAAAAACTCACGATGATTATGGTAGACAAAAATCTTCGATTATCAAAGTGAGAAATGTTGGAAGGTTAGATCAAATGAAAANAAAAAAAAAAAAAAAAAAAAAAACTATAATATGATTACCTTCTAAAGACTGGTTGAACTGCTGGAACTTTGGACGGTAAAATATTATTTGAAAAGCGGGTTTAGGTTTATAGTTTGAAAGTGGACAATTTTTATGTCAACCAGAACCTAGTCAGGGAAACTATGTTTATCACATTTTTGTTTATGCGTCAAGAAGAACTTCGTTGCTAGTTGTTAGGACCATTAGTGAACTTACAATCTGCGTTTTCCCCAATTCTTATATTCTCATGCATCTTCCATACAGCTTCTTCCTCAGAAGTACGCAATACTTTGAATGATGAAAAACTCCGTAGCCTCATCTGTGCCATTGATAGCTCACCAGATCCAGAAATTGTGAGTAGTCTGCATCTTCCATTTCATGAGAAATTATACTCTTGAACAACTTTTTGCCCCACTATAGTTAAAAACGTGGGTTTAAGTTGGTTATTGCTCTTATTAGGAGCTTGATAAAGCTATGGAAGATGAAGCATTTCGCATACTAAGCAGCAAGGTACTATTTTCGGTCAAAGTGTTATCAAATATTTATGTTCATCTGTGATTTATGACGCAGTCGTTATGAGCATGTAAGATAAATAGTTTCGTTTGCTTTAAGCATTTACTCTGTTTGTTTGATAGATATCATCGATCATCGGCTCCTAGCCCTGGTGGTCACAGATGGAGGGGAAAAAAGTTGTCCAAGATATATATATATGTATGATCAATGGGACATTTCTGCCTCATTGCCTTAGGTGCTCGGCTCCGAAGATGCTGAAATCAAGGACAAGGATGCAACGGTTAACAGAATGAAGTATGCTGGGATTGACCATCCAAGAGCGTAGCTATGATATGTTTGATGGTGATAAATGTTCTAAGTTCAGCAATGATATATAATTGTCTTTTTTTCTTTTTTGCTCTCCCTGCAGACTCCTTTTAATGATCTACCAGTGGAAAAACTCTACACGGGAAAATGCCACTTTGAGAGGATCAACCAAAGCTGTTTGTTTAATGCTTTCTGGACTTATTAGTTTGTAGAAAGACATGTTTTTGACAAAAGGATAGCAATGTTTTTTTCCTCTTTCTTTCTCCTCTCGTTATTTATAAATCTATATCTAACTGCTTGCAAAGAAATAAACAAATTGAAAGGAAAAGCGAATGGATTGTATGTATAGAATTTTGAGAGTTGAAAAGGCTTGTCTTGAAATTCAGACATTACTTCGAACAGTTTCAAACACACTATCCATAATCTTCATTACATATATAAGCCTTCTGGCACACCTTCTTTCTTCTTGTACATAACCTTCTCCTTGGCCTTTTTGAAGTCGGCATGTGTGACCTGGAGTGAAATACAACATCAAAAGAACAGCTTAAGCTACCGTTCACCGTCATTCAATCAACTCAAGACAGTGTACATAACGACTCGAGATAAACCGTCCAATCGCGGTCATATTGACATCGTAGGTCCAGTAAACAACAGACCAACTAGATAACCATTCAATTTTCGAAAATTAAAACTTATAAATACTACTTTCACCATGAATTCCTTTGTTTTGTCCTCTACTTTCTGGAAATGTTTCTTAATTTTCAGAAATTGGTTAAGAATTCTAATGTACCTTTAACGGGAGGAAACAAGCATAGTTCTAAATAATGAAAAGCTAAAAACAGGAAATTTTCTTGCAACATAGTTCAATTGGAAACTGAGGCATCTCTTACCTTCATGCGCCGTTCTCTCAAAGCCAGCAACCCAGCTTCAGTACATATGGCCTTTATATCAGCACCAGAGAATTCATCTTTGGTCATAACAAATTCCTCCAGGTTGACATCGTCTGCTAATGTCATCCTTGATGTGTGTATCTGCAAATCAGACGTTTCGAGGAGTTAAATAAACAAGAAACATTTTTAAAGATCTAAGCAACCCGAACTAAAGAATGGTATAGTTAATGCGCAGCTTCCAAATTAACATGCTTTCGACCTGAAAAATTCGTCTCCTGGTTTTTATGTCAGGCAAGGGAAACTCAATCTTCCTATCGATTCGGCCTGGTCGAAGCAAAGCTGGATCAAGACTTTCAATTCTGTTTGTAGCTAGTATCACTTTAACATCTCCTCTTGAATCAAAACCATCCAATTGGTTCAGTAATTCCAACATTGTCCTTTGGATCTCACGTTCACCTCCAGAGTGAGCATCATACCTGCAGGGAGCATGAATAAGAAACCACCATCCTTCTTTTGAAATATGAATGTCAAACAACTGACCTTTTCGTGCCGACAGCATCGATCTCATCAATAAAAACAATGGAAGGTGAAAGATCATCAGCAACCCTGAAGAGCTCCCTTACTAACTTTGGACCATCTCCCAAGTACTTCTGGATGAGTTCACTCCCAACCACGCGCAGGAAAGTGGCTGAAGTTGAGTTCGCAACTGCCTAAAAGAAGGGAAATATGGTTTACAAACTCAGAGAAAATTTTTAACTTACACCACTATATTTCTACATAGCATCCTAGAAGTCTGAATGATTAAAAGTTTACACAAATGATACGTAATGTATAACACGATAAGTAATAAATCTATTGAACTTGTGGGCATCAAAGTTTTGAAGGGAGAAGAATAAACACTCACCTTTGCAAGCAAAGTCTTGCCTGTTCCTGGCTCCCCATAAAGTATCACACCTTTAGGAGGCCTAATACCTATGTCCTCATATAACTCAGGATGAGTCAATGGCAACTCAACAGCTTCTTTAATCTCTTGTATTTGAGCATCCAATCCTCCAATATCAGCATATGACTCTAAAGGGGCCTTCTCAACTTTCATCACAGACACCATTGGATCAACCTCATCTTGGAGAAGTCCAACAACAGAAAGTACCTGAAAGGAACCGACGACAGTAGGCAAAATGATCAGCAAATGTCTTGATCATACTCCAACTAAGAAACTAAAGGACATGTGCCTAATTTCGTATAAAGCGCCTACTAGCAAAGTGGTTTCATCACAACTATCCGACGACAACACTTCAAAGACTTCACAGTTGATAAAAGTACTCAGTAATATCAGAATAATATAGAAAAGTGGAAATGATTAAGACCTGAACAGAAGTTCTGTGGACAAATTTTGAACTAAAACTTCTTCATTGCCAGCATTTTAGATTCCACAACAGTTGGCTAAGTGGTAATACCTCAATCACAGTAAGATGTAATGAAGCACGACATAAACTGAATTGGGATTCCTAGACTTGGAATATCATCAATATTTGAAGCCATTCCCACAAGTCAAATGCTCTTATGCCTACCACATTATGTCTCCCATCCAAACTAGAAATCTCGAAATTGCAACATCAAGCTACACAAGTTAATACTAACAATCTAATACATCAAAAGGAAATGAAATGAACTCCAACAAAAAATCAAATGCCAAAAAACAATTAACAAGAGAGAATTCAAAAAAAATATTCAAAAGAATCTGAAAGCCCTATACCTTATTATGCATCAAAATTGCACACCCAGGCTCAAGCTGATCTTTATCAACAAAAGACATAATACCAACGTAATACTCCGGTCCAACAGAGGAGGAAACAATCGCATGATTTTCATCAATTAACTCCTCCAAATTTCCAACACTCATTGGAGATCCTCTCAGATCATCGACTTTAGAGCGATCCTCCTCCGCCTTCTCCTCCTGCGGCTTAAGACGTTCCTGATTAGTGACAAATTCCTCTTCCATTAACAGGTAATCCTTCACACGCTCAAGCTTCAGAAGCCTCAGCCTGCACTTCGTGTGAGGCGTCACTGTCGGAAGCCGAGCCGCCGCCTCCGGTCCTTTCTGCTTCCGCTGTTTCCGGCCAACTCGAGTCGGGGGTGCCGCTGGTTCATATTTCTTGTCTTTCTTTTTATCGCCGTCGGATTTCCGGTCGCCGGGAGCTTGCCGGTTCAGACCACCTGGAGTTCCTTGACCCATTTCTTGCAATCCGAAATAGACGAGAGGGATTCCGATAAATGGCAGCCGCTTGAAGCTAATATTCAGTCCCGGTGACCCATTGAACAAGAAAACAATCGCTGTATTGATATGGGCTTGGGCCTTGCCTAAATATATCTCCTTAATTGGGCTGTTTATTGAGCTCATTTGGGCCTTCTACTTAGTATGGGCTCGGGCACTCGCCCGACGTGTACTTAAATCGGGCTCCTGACCGCTTATTTGGGCCTAGCCCATTTCTGGAAAGGATCGCATTACATATGGGCCTGAGCCTTAAGTCTATACTTCTCACCTTAAATTGAGCTGGGCTTGGGCCTTCAAGATCATCTTACCTTAAATTGGGCTTGCCATTGGACTAATTTGGGCCTTGGGCCTTTGCCTAATATCACATCTTAAATCGTTCGGGCCNACTCTTTTGTCCTCCTAGTTCATTCAAGAAGTTTGGGCAGTCTAAATATCCCCGAGCCAGGTTTAACTTGGGACCTATGGGTTATGGACCTACCACGCTTTTGATGCGCCACTCTGATAAATCAATGTGAAAACCACTAAACCAGACTCGAGAAACCTATATTAGACCATCTCTTCTATACATAAATAAATGAACTTTATAAACTGATTGACCTTAAATCTTATTCATATCAAATAGAAGGTTATACAAATGTAGAGATTTGAAACACGCAATTCGTTTGATATCTCTGAAAACACATCAAAATCATTTCCATTTATGAATGAGTTCAAACGTATTTCGAGGGTCATTCTTCAAGTAAATTCCTTCGTTTTTGCTACCCAAATGCAACTCCCACAGCCACATCTTTCTAAAAGCCAAGTGCTGTCCCCCTCGGGCCAAAACACATCAAAGGACAAGTGTCCATTTTGGCTATCAAAAGTGCACCAAAAACGAGTAGATCCCCAAAGATTCACCTTGAATCTCCAATCGTAATCATCTGCAACCTTGATAATACGTGCACCTAAATCATCATCACCAGATTTGCAATGAACATTAAGTTGTGCCTTGGATTGATCGTTTATAATGACCACTCTCCAAGAACCAAAAGGAACAGGTGCTCCAAACGATTGTTTCACGAACCCTAAAACAAAAAACGACCAACAAAGCCATACATAATGGGTTTACGCCTTTCATTTTCTTTTGGGTCTCAGCTCTCACCAACTTCTAAAGAAATCTCTCTAAATTGAATTAGGGTTTATGCATGAAAAAGTTTAGAGGGATGTCGAGATTATATATTGGTAAACAATTAAGTTTGTATTCTTTAGAGTTGAATATTCATTGAATTTGTTTAAATAATAATCAACATATTGAGAAAGATTTATTAATGATAAATTCAATCATCCTATTCATGGAAATGATTTAATGCAGCGTTACCAAAATTAGAGATTGTTAATACTTTTAGTACAAATATTAATGAAAAATCTTCAATATAATTAGCCCATAAAATATATGTTTTGAAATTTATCGTGTTTATAATTTATCGAACGCAAATGAGCATAATTTTGTGAATCATCTTGTTTGATTTTCAGAAGAGACAAATAGGTCAGTTTCGGGATGAGGGAATAATCTACCTTTTACGGGATTATTCCAATCTTGACAAAGACAAATTTTTATTTTCGTTGCCTTTTAGCTTATATAATGGTCGGTCTTCCCTTCCTACAATACATAAGATAGGCGCGTAAAGACCTCCATTTCATAGTGCCCCGAGAATTGATTGGAGAGAAGAGGAGAAAGAAAATACTCGAAATGATATCCGTTGGTACCGAATACAGAGAAAGAAAATACTTGAACGTTCCTTAGAGTTTCGTTGAAAAATATTGAAAGAAACTTAGTTTTTTCATATAATGATTTAAGTTTCTCCATTAGAATCTTCTCGAGAGAGTTGAGGTTGTGAAGTATTGTAAACCTGAGTACATGCTTTTTTTCTTCCTTATTTTACGTTTAGAACAATCTTTAGTGGATTTGGTATAATTATAAAGTGAGAAAACAACTTTTTTGAACGAGTTAATAACCCTCGTCTCAAAGATGAAAAAAAATGTAATGGTACACCTATAGAAAATGACCCCAAAATGGCCCGAAAAAGAAAGTGCTTAGGTTTGCTTTTTTTACCGAACATTCCTCAGAGTTTCGTTCAGAAATATTAAAAGAAACTTAGTTTTTAAACATAATGATTTAAGTGTCACGATGGGTTTAAGTTCTAATAAACGATATTAGATAGAAATCAATGAGATAAAAGAGAATATATCATGATGTTTAACAAAATCTTATTCATACTATCACATAAAAGGTTGCATACGTGTAGAGCTTTGACGTCTAAAAATTCATCCAAATCATTTCCATTTATGAATGAGTTCTAAAGTGTTTCGAGGGTCATTCTTCAAGTAAATTCCTTCATCTTTTGCTACCCAAAAGCAACTCCCGTAGTCACATCTTTTGAAAAGCCAAGAGCTGTCTCTCTCAGGCCAAAACACATCAAAGGTTAAGTGTCCATTTTGGCTATCAAAACTGCACCAAAAACGAGTGGATCCCCAAAAATTCACTTTGAAACTCCAATCGTAATCATCTCCGACTTTGAGAATATGCACATTTAAATCATCATCACGAGATTTACAATGAACATTAAGTTGTGCCTTCGATTGATAGTTTAAAATGACCACTCTCCAAGAACTAAAAGGAGTTGGTTCTCCAAAAGATTGCTTCATGAAGCTTAAAACAAAAACGACCAACAAAGCCATACATATTGGGTTTGGGTTTAGGTCTTTCATTTTCGTTTGGGTCTCACTCTCAAGAACTTCTGAAGAAGTATCCCTCAATAGAATTAGGGTGTGCCTGAAAAGCTTAGAGGACTGTCGGGATTATATATCCATAAACAGCTAATCTCGTACTATTTAGAGTTGAATATTGATTGAATTTGTTTAAACAATAATCAACTTACATTCTATTCATGGAAATGGTTTAATGTTTTTTTTGGTTACCAAAATTAGAGATTGTTAACACTTTTACTACAAAATATTAATGAAAAACCTTCGCTTTATAATTAGCCTATATAAAATATATGTTTTTGTAATTTATTGCCAATGAGAATATATATATATATATATATATATATATATATATATATATTTTGACGATTCATCATAATTTTCATCTTATTTGACTTTGGGAAGAGACAAACAGAACATTTTTGGAGCAGTGAATAATTGACATTTTGGGCGATTGGATTATTCCTGTCTTGACAAAGAACAATTTTCATTATTGGTGAGCTTATGTTGTGGTCAGTTTTCCCTTCCTACACGCACACACCCGTCAGAATATCTTCTTGATTGTGCACGAAACCAAGTCAATACATATGATAGGCGAAATAAAAACTCTATTTCATAGCGCCTGAAAAACGCATCGGAGAGGAGAGGTGAAAGAAAAGACTCGAAATGATACCCATTAGTATCAGATTAAGAGGATCAGCACTTTAATATATATTCTAAAAAAATCACAATTTTTTTTTAAACATTGAACAAATTTGAATTTAAGTGTTTTATACCATTTGTCCTTAAACTTTAAACTTTTTTTATCCATGAATTAAAGACATAGATATTCATATTGGAATGGAATATTTTACCGACACCCTATATATTTTCATGTTAAAAACTTTCATATAATCGAAAACTTCAATGTTCAAAGACATGTTTTTATTATAGAGAGCTCACAACTTTGGTGTGGATTACAACAAAAGTGTTGGATATTCACATAGCTAACAATTGTCACTCTCCAAACGGATCCCGGAGATTGTTGGGCAAAACAAATGAAAACATTGAAAGTTGAAACAAAAGTAAACAGTAAAATCACCTAGGATCGACTTAGATTTGTTTGTATTTCATTTTTCAATTAGGTAGAATGAACCATTTATATATGATCCTTATAAATTTTGTATATGGAAAATTTAGTCAAACACATACCATTTATACAACGCCAACTTATCTTATTACAGATCTCTTATCTTTTTATTATGACAATGGATCTTAACATAGACCCTCCAAGATTCTTTGTGAATTTTCAATCATAATTATTTTCAATCACAAAATAAATATGGCAACATTTTTAAGAGGGGATAAAAATGGTAACATTGATCACGTTTTCATGATTCGTTTCTGTATTACAACTCGAACCTTTTTTTAGAGGATTTCGATCATGATCACGATGATCACGTTTCTCAGATGGTTAAAATTTATAATTTTAAAAAAGAAGGAAAAAGAAAAAAGGTATACATACCTTCCTCTGCTCCTAATAATTTTATTTTTAGAGGATTTCGATTGGAAGAAAAATATGGAAAAATATGGACCATCTTCATTAAATTTAAAGTATTCTAAAAAAAATCACAATTTTTTTTTTAAAATATAGAAAAATTTAAACTTTGTAACGTGTTTTCCCTTTTAACTCGTGGGATTCACGTAGAACAGAACGTAGAACTAGATAAAAAATTTCGTTTAAACCGGAGGGAGGAAGTGGTGACAGATTTTTTCTTTATTAGTTAAATGGAGTGGGGACAAAATTATATTTTCCGTCCCCATCCATTAGTTTTTTAAATAAATATATATTTTTATAAAATATATATAAATATGGAAAACCGTTCTCGTGAAATTTTCATCGAGAATCCTAGCAAAAATAAATAACAAATTTTATGAAGCTCGAGACTGAAATAAGAGATTACTTGCATTTCTAACATTAACTTTATAAAAAGAATACATTGTCTAACGAGAGTTGTCACTAGCAAACTAATTATTGGCCTCAAATCTTATTCATACTACTACGAACAAGGTTACATGTGCATAGAGATTTGAAGTAGTTATTCATTTGATAAAGCTCGAAGAACTCACCCAAATCATTTCCATTTATGTATGAGCTCATACGTATTTACCGGGTCGTTCTTCAAGTAAATTCCATCATCCTTTGCCACCCAAATGCATTTTCCAAGGCCACATCTCTCTAGAAGCCAAGTGCTGTGTTCTCCCTCAGGCCAAAACACATCAAAGGTCAAGTGGCCATTTTGGCTATCAAAAGTGCACCAAAAACGAGTTGTCCCCCAAAAATTCTCTTTGAATTTCCAGCCATAATCATCTCCAACTTTGAGAGTCTGTGCATTTAAATCATCATCACCAGATTTACAGTGAACATTAAGCTGTGCCTTCGATTGTTGATTTATAATGGTCACTCTCCAAGTACTAAAAGGAATTGGCGATCCAAATGATTGCTTGACGAAGCTTAAAGCAAAAACGACCAACAAAGCCATACATAATGGCGTTAGGTCTTTCATTTTTTTTTTCGCCTCTCACTCCCAATAATTTTTAAAAGAAATCTCTCTCATTTTATAATGGAATTAGGGTTCATGCATGAAATGGTATGAATGGTGATAACTTCCATCATCATATTTATGGAAATGTTTTATGATTTCTTGGAATATTAAGTAAGGTTATGTAGCATGTTCTAAAAACAATTTTGTTATTAATGGAAAACAATCTCAAATCCATAATATTTACGTGATCTAAGCATTTAAATGGATCTTATCATAAAATAAATATAGAAAATTTTCATNCTAAAAAAAAAAAAAAAAAAATATCACAATTTTTCTAAGTATAGGTAGAGGACAATAACGTAGCAACAATTCAACTAAACCGATATAATAAAATTCATCGATAAACATGTTTTTACGAAACTAAGTTGATAGAATTAATCTTGGGATTTGTGAGTTATGGGTCCACCATGCTTTCGCTGGCCACTATGATGAGTCAATGTAAAAATCACTAAATCAAACCGGAAAAGTCTATATTACATCATCTATTCCATACAGAAGTAAATGACGTTTTTCCATTTTCCACACAATAAACCATTTATTTATAAAAAGATTTCAACTAATACACACGAATAGATAAGATTGAAGAGAAATATCATAATGTTTAACAAAATCCTATTCATACTATCACATGGAAGGTTGCATAAGTGTAGAGCTTTGAAGCAAGCAATTGGTTTGACATCTCTAAAAACTCATCCAAATCATTTCCATTTATGAATGAGTTCTAAAGTATTTCGAGGGTCATTTTTCAAGTAAATTCCTTCATCTTTTGCTACCCAAAAGCAACTCCCGTAGTCACATCTTTTGAAAAGCCAAGAGCTGTCTCTCTCAGGCCAAAACACATCAAAGGTTAAGTGTCCATTTTGGCTATCAAAACTGCACCAAAAACGAGTGGATCCCCAAAAATTCACTTTGAAACTCCAATCATAATCATCTCCGACTTTGAGAATATGTACATTTAAATCATCATCACGAGATTTACAATGAACATTAAGTTGTGCCTTCGATTGATAGTTTAAAATGACCACTCTCCAAGAACTAAAAGGAGTCGGTTCTCCAAAAGATTGCTTCATGAAGCTTAAAACAAAAACGACCAACAAAGCCATACATATTGGATTTGGGTTTAGGTCTTTCATTTTCGTTTGGGTCTCACTCTCAAGAACTTCTGAAGAAGTATCCCTCAATAGAATTAGGGTGTGCCTGAAAAACTTAGAGGGCTATCGAGATTATATATCCTATTTAGAGTTGAATATTGATTGAATTTGTTTAAACAATAATCAACCTACATCCTATTCATGGAAATGGTTTAATGTTTTTTGGCATATTGGGGAGGGTTACCAAAATTAGAGATTGTTAACACTTTTACTATAAAATATTAATGAAAAACCTTCACTCTATAAGTATCTCATAAAATATATGTTTTGGAATTTATTGCAAATGAGATCGACTTTGATCTTGTTTGATTTTGGGAAGAGATAAACAGGTCGGTTTTGAAGCGGTGAATAATCCACGTTTTATGTATTTTCGTGTTAAAAAGTGCCATATAATCGAGAACTATGAATTATGAAGACATGTTTTTATTATATATATAGCACACAACTTTGGTATGGATCACCTCCATTCATGAATTTTCTCGAATGCCTGTGTTTGAATGTTAAACAAGAAAAAACCATTTTCATCAATAGCCCAAATGCAGTTTGAATTGTTGCATTGGTCGGAAAGCCAATGTTTTTTCTCAGTCCAAAAGACCTGAAACGATGCTCGCCCTATGTCACTGTTAAAGTCGCATGAAATTGATGTTGTTTGCAACGAATTCACCTTAAATTCCCAATAGTATTCCTCTTTGAATGTAAGGGATCGTACACCTAAATCATAAATTTATGTCAGATTGCCTCAACTTCAATTTAGAAAAATTTCAAAATTTTAATTTAATAAATCATTGGCTAAATACTAATTTAAGGCTAGCTCAACTAGACAAGACAACATATGTACCGGTCAAAATTTATAACATCCTTGACTTTGAACTAAAGTATTATACTTCTAATCAAACAATAAAAATCTATGGCCTCATTCAATAATTTATCAATGTGCAACACGACACTTACCTAAATCATTGTCTTCAGACGTGCAATGGATGTCTAGAGCATTAGTTTTGACATAGCTAACAATTGTCACTCTCCAAACCGATCCTGGAGATTGTTGGGCAAAGCAAATGAAGACATTGAAAGTTGAAACAAAAGTAAACAGCAAAATCACCGAGAGATTATTCATAGCCTTCATTTCTGGATGGACTTAGATTTGTTTGTGTTTCATTTTTCAATTATGTAAAATGAAAAATTTATATATAATAATTATGAATTTTGTATATGGAAAGCTTAATCAAACACATACCATTTATATATACAACGCAGCTTATCTTATTATGAATCTCGTCTTTTAATATTATGACAATGGTCCTAACATAGACCTTTGAAAATTCTCTATGAATTTCTAATATGGCAACATTTTTAAGGGTGGATGAAAATGGTAACATTGATCACGTTCTTTCTAAATAATACATGAATCGTTTCTCGATTATAATTCCTTTCCTTTTTAGGAAAGTCCAGATAAAAACTTTTTTTTTTCGAACATTCAATGGTTAAAATTGATAATTTTCGAAAAGAAAAAGGTGCGTGAATAGAGTACATACCTTTCTCTACTCGTGATTATTTTATTTTTCAAGGATTTCTATTAGAAGAAAAATATGAACAATCTTCCTATTCTAAAATCACGAACTTTTTTTTTTTTTTTTTGAAATATAGAAAATAAATAACAAATTTTGTGGAGATGAGGAGTGAAATAGGAGACAATCTTCTCGTGTAAATGTATGTTTCTTTACTTGGTAAATAAACACGACCCTTTTCATTTTTTACACACTAAGTAAGAGATTACTTGCCTTTCTAGCGTTAACTTTTTTTTAAAAAAAAAATACATTGTTTAACAAGAGTTGTCAATAATAAACTCGTTATTGGCCTCAAATCTTATTCATACTACTACAAACAAGGTTACATGTGTGTAGAGATTTGAGGTAGTTATTCATTTGATAAAGCTTGAAGAACTCATCACAAATCATTTCCATTTATGTGTGAGCTCATACGTATTTTTCGGGTCGTTCTTCAAGTAAATTCCATCATCTTTTGTAACCCAAATACATTTCGCAAAGCCACATCTATCTATAAGATAAGTGCTGTGCTCCCCCTCGGGCCAAAACACATCAAAGGTCAAGTGGCCTTTTTGGCTATCAAAAGTGCACCAAAAACGAGTCGTTCCCAAAAAATTCTCTTTGAATGTCCAACTATAATCAGCTCCCACTTTGAGAGTATGTACATTTAAATCATCATCACCAGATTTACAATGAACATTAAGTTGTGCCTTCGATTGATGGTTTCTAATGATCACTGTCCAAGTACTAAAAGGAAATGGCGATCCAAATGATTGCTTGATGAAGTTTAAAGCAAAAATGACCAACAAAGCCATACATACTGGTTTTAGGCCTTTCATTTTGTTTTTGTTTTTTTTTTTCGCCTCAAATATTAAGCTTTTGCTATGACATATGAATGGTGATAACTTCAATCATCATATTTATGGGAGCGTTTTGATGATTTTTTTAGAATATTAAGGTTACCCACTCTTGTTCTAAAAACGATTTTGTTAAAACTTTTTAGTACAACTTTTAATTTTTTTTTCCAAGTATAGAAAAAATTTCTGGTGGACTTATCCTACTTTTTTAAGTTGGAGGACAATAACGGGTTGGTTCACCAAGAATTCAACTAAACTGATATAATAAATTGATCGATAAACATATTTTTACCGAACAAAGTTGATAGAATCAATGAGTTGAACAAGAAATTATATGTTTAGATGCCTTACTCTAATTTATGAGATTATAAATGATAGAACGAATGGTAACTCAAATTCGAATTCCTAATTAAGGTGGATAGGCATAATTTCATAATAAATGAAAACTATAAATGCCAAAATTTAAGAATTTTCAATATAAATGTATCTTCTTGAATAATTTTATGGAACAAGAATATTATAGAGTATGGTCGAAATTTTCCAACATCATATCATCCTACTTTAACTCTCTATTCTAACATGATGATAATAATCCTCCTTTAATACCATTTGAGATCATTGTAGGACCGTGAACATAAAATGACATATCTTGGGACAAAACATGTTTTTTTCTTTTTTTTTTTTGAGCATAATAAGTAATCTTTAACAATATTTTTTACCAAAAAATGTTGTGCCAGTTGACTAGTTCAGATTAGAAAGTTGCAATTGACGGTCATTTTTTTTATAGAAAAATTTACCTCGGTTCTTTGCATATATATGTTTTATGATCCTAACCTTCCCATTTTAAATTATTTTACATATTTTCTTTCCTCCTACATGGTTACCTTTTCTAGTTTAAACCCACAAATATTCGTCAATAATGAAAGGCTCTTGAGTAGTGTGATACCTTAGTAAAAGAGGGGTACATGAATGAACTGGGATTACATCCGAATGAGAACGATCCAGAGTATAGATGACTAACAAAGACTTAAAAAGATTTGAAAGTTATTACCGGTATCAACAAGGTGCATCCTCCTTTTTGGTGGTCAATCATAGAAACAACGAGAATAAGTGTGTTGTTGTTTGAGCAATTTTATGTTGGGTAATCTCTTGAGAATTTTCGTAGCAAACATGTGAGTGATGACAAAACATGCTAGAAGAACTCAGGTTGGTATTTGGGGATAGTTTTCACTCTTAGAAATAAGGAGTAAGTAACTTGACCATATCGTCCAGATTTTGAATCTTAACCATGGGCGGTTCAAGTAGAAACTTGAAACCCAACCAAATTATCGAACATCTTGAACACTAAAATTCCAAAAGATTCCACCCATTTTTATTAGACTTAAAATATACGATATATATCTTCGATCTATAAAGAAATGCCACACTACTGGTTAAAAAAAAAAAAAGAAAAAAAAAAAAGAAAAAACCGGTTAGAAGTTGCAATTTAACCCTAATAATTTATAACATCCTTGACTCGAACTAAAAGTATTATATTTCTAATCAAACAATACAGATCTATGGTCTCATTGAATAATTTGTTAATGTGCAACACGACATTTATCTAAATCGTTATCTTCCGACGTGCAATAGATGTCTAGAGTATTAGTTTTGACATAGCTAACAATTGTCACTCTCCAAACCCATCCCAGAGATTGTTGGGCAAAACAAATGAAGACATTGAAAGTTGAAAGAAAAGTAAACAGCAAAATCACCAAGAGATTATTCATAGCCTTCATTTCTTGATCGACTTAGATTTGTTTGTTTCAATTAGTTAAAATGAACAATTTATATATAATCATTATGAATTTTGTATATGGAAAGCTTAGTCAAACATGTAGCGTTAACTTTTTTTTTTTTTTTTTTTTTTTTTAAAAACATTGTTTAACAAGAGTTGTCACTAAAAACTTGTTATTGGCCTCAAATCTTATTCATACTACTACGAACAAGGTTACATATGTGTAGAGATTTGAGGTAGTTATTCATTTGATAAATCTTGAAGAACTCACCCAAATCATTTCCATTTATGTGTGAGCTCATACGTATTTTTTGGGTCGTTCTTCAAGTAAATTCCATCATCTTTTGTAACCCAAATGCATTTCGCAAAGCCACATCTATCTATAAGATAAGTGCTGTGCTCCCCCTCGGGCCAAAACACATCAAAGGTTAAGTGGCCATTTTGGCTATCAAAAGTGCACCAAAAGCGAGTCGTTCCCAAAAAATTCTCTTTGAATGTCCAACTATAATCATCTCCAACTTTGAGAGTATGTGCATTTAAATCATCATCACCAGATTTACAATGAACATTAAGTTGTGCCTTCGATTGATGGTTTCTAATGATCACTGTCCAAGTACTAAAAGGAAATGGTGATCCAAATGATTGCTTGATGAAGCTTAAAGCAAAAACGACCAACAAAGTCATACATAATGGTTTTAGGCCTTTCATTTTGTTTTCTCTTTTTTTCCCTCTCACTCTCACTAAATATTAAGCTTTTGCTATGACATATGAATGATGATAACCTCAATCATCATATTTATGGAAGAGTTTTAATGATTTTTTTAGAATATTAAGGTTACCCAACGTTGTTCTAAAAACTATTTTGTTAAAACTTTTTAGTACAACTTTTAATTTTTTTTCTTAGTATAGAAAAGATTTTTGGTGCAATTATCCTACTTTTTTAAGGTAGAGGACAATAACGTGGCTGATAAATAAAGATGTTTTTACCGAACAAAGTTGATAGAATCAATGAGTTGAACAAGAAATTATATGTTTAGATGCCTTACTCTAATTTATGAGATTATAAATGATACAACGAATGGTAACTAGTGAATTCGAATTCCTAATTAGGGTGAATAGGCATAATTTCATAATAAATGAAAACTATAAATGCCAAAATTTAAAAGTTTTCAATATTTTAGGAGTATGGGCTAAATTTTCCAACATCATAGCATCCTATTTAACTCTCTATTCTAACATGATAATAATCTTCCTTTAATACGGTTTGAAATCATTGTAAGAAACGGTGAGCATAAAATGACATATCTTGGGACAAAACATGTTTTTTTTTTTCTTGTTGAGCATAACAAGTAATCTTTAAGGATATTTTTTACGAAAAAATGTTGTGCGAGTTGGCTGGGTTAGATTAGAAAGTTGCAATTGACCATCAATTTTTTAAAAGGAAAATTGACCTCAGTTCTTCGCCTAGATCTGTTTTATGATCCTAACCTTCCCATTTTAAATTATTTTACTTATTTTCTTTTCCTCCTAAATTGTTACATTTTCTAGTTTAAACCTACGTTCGAGGTTAAGGCTTAAAAAGCAAAGCAGCCAATTCAATTCATTGATTTTCTTTTCCCAAAGAAGGGGTCTTGAGTAGTGTGATATCGAAGTAAAAAAGGGGTACATGAATGAACTGGGATTACATCCGAATGAGAGCCATCCAAAGTATAGATGACTAAGAAAGACTTAATAAGAATTGAAAGTTACTACCTATATCATCAAGGTGCACCTTCCTTTTTGGTGGTCAATCGTAGGAACTCTGAGATTAAGTGTGTTGTGGTTTGAGCAATTTTATGTTGGGTAATCTCTTGAGAATTTTCGTTACAAACATGTGAGTGAGGACAAAACATGCAGGAAGGACTCATGTTGGTCTGTGGGGATAGTTTTCACTCTTAGAAATAAGGAGTAAGTAACTTGACCATATGATCCAGATTTTGAATCTTAACCCTGGGCGATTCAAGTAGAAACTTGAAACCCAATCAAATAATTAGGTGATCTCTTGAGAATTTTTCGTAGGAAAGATATGAGTGAAGAAAAAACATGCTGAAAGAACTCATGTTGTCTATAGGGATAGTTTTCACTCTTAGATGCGAGGAGTAATGTAACGAATCACGAATTAAAACAAAAAAACACACAAAAAAAAAAATTCCTCCCACTTTAGACGTCAAAAATACAACATCTTGCGTCTGTAAAGAAACCCAACGGATTATTACATGCGTAAGCAATCAAACATATAAAAATAAAAATAAAGTAGGTTTTGTGGGAGAAAAATGAGAGAGGGAGATTTCACTTCATTTGTTCCCACGGTGTACCAATTCAAATTCCTGCGTACGAAAATTTTTCAAGTAAAGTCCACCGTCATAAGCTCCCCAAATACAGTTTTTGAAGCCACATCGTTCATAGAGCCAAAACTTTTTCTCTGGCCAGAAAATCTCAAACGAACCATGTCCATTCAAACTATCAAAGTTGCACCAAAACAAAGTCGTTTACCAAAAGTTTATTTTGAAGCTCCAATCGAAGTGGCCTTCCTTCTCCAAAACACGCGCGCCCAAATCGTCGTCTTTTGACTTGCAATGTACATTTAAAACTGAATTTTTTTGAAAATTGTAAATAGTCACCTGCCATTTGCTCCCTACCACTTGTATCTTGGATCCTGCCAAACATGTGTTAATAATAACACTTGATCCCAAAGCAAAGAATAGAATATAACATAAGCTAGTTAGAGGTTTCATTTTTTTTCTTTAGATACTTCAAAATTTTTGTTGATGCTTTACCCATTTGAATTTTGGTTCATTATATCATTTCAAATGGGAGCGAATTTTTTTTCTTCACATTAAATGATAGAAAAATAGATAAGGTTTTGTTTAACAACTCCACGGATTAATGAACTCCAAATGCAGTCAGTATTGGTGCATCGTTTCGAAAGCCAATGTCCTTTCTCGGGCCAAAAAACTTCGAACGAAGTCTGCGCATAATTTACTGCTAAAATTGCACCAAATTAATGTTGTCCGTCACAGATTCTTGTTAAATTTCAACTCGTATTTCTCTTTGACCTTAAGGATATGCTCCCCTAAATCAAACACAGATATAAACAAGTTAAAAGAGTTTTGAAATTTCACCCTTAACTATTGAACTTAAAAGAAACGATCATTTTAAATGACATTACAAAAAATAAAGATTTATGATTTCATTGAATAATTTTTCCTCACTTAGCACTCCGACTTACTTAACTCATCGTCTTTAGACTTGCAATGAACCGTCAGAAGTTCAAAATTTTAATTGTTAGTAATTGTCACTCTCATATATGACCATGCAGGTACAGTAGCCAAACAAGTGAATACGCTAAAAGTACTCGGGACATTGTAGCATGAATAAAGAGTCTAAATCATGACTTGAATTTATCTCGACTCGTTCTGATCACAGCTTTTATAGACACTTGTCTTGGCTATGTAGCTCAGATTTCATTCTTTAAGTCTGATGTCCATCATATCAAATTATTCGCTCAGTCTTATTTCATACCTAATACATGTTTCTAAGTCATAAGTTCTCATTGAGCTAGCCACTAGGCTCTACAAGCTCATTCGATCTTGTTATAGGGTTCTATCAAAATTCATTATACCTCGTTATCTAACTAAAGTTAGAAAAATTATAAAAAGTGATCCTAAGTTGAAAGAGTAACCAGTATTGATAGGAAGTGGTCAAAAAATCCGATGATCCGAAAAATTCAATCAATCCAACTCAAAAGTACTCTAAAATCCAATAACCATATCGTCACGGAAATGCTAGGGCCATTAAGTGTCAAATCCAGACTTCGAATCTTGGATATAGATCGTTACAAGTAGAAACTTGAAACCCAACAAAATTATCAACATCAAAAGAACTCTAAAATCCCAAAAGATTCCTCCCGTTTTTATTAGACTAAAAAAATACAACATCGTACGTCTATAAAGACACATAACAACCCTATTGAATTGTTTCGGGTGTAAGCAATCTAAAGTAAAAAGAAAAAAAAGAAAGTAGGTTTTGTGAGAGCGAAATGAGTGAGGGAGATTTTACTTCATTTTTTCCAAGTGTGTACCCGTTCAAACTTCTTGAAAGGAACATTTTTCAAGTAAAATCCATCATCAAAAGCTGCCCAGATGCCGTTCGAATAATCACATCGTTCAGAAAGCCAAAACTTTTTCTCTGGCCAAAAAACCTCAAATGAATTATATCCATTCACACTATTAAAGTTGCACCAAAACAAAGTCGTTTGCCAAAAGTTAATTTTGAAGCTCCAGTCGAAGTGGGTTTCTGTCTCCAAAACGCGTGCGCCCAAATCGTCGTCTTTTGACTTGCAATGAACATTTAAAACCGAGTTCCTTTGGTAATTGTAAATAGTCACTTTCCATTCGCTCCCTACATCTTGCCATTTGCTCTCTACCCCTTATTTTTCAAGTAAAATCCATCATCAAAAGCTGCCCAGATGCCGTTCGAATAATCACATCGTTCAGAAAGCCAAAACTTTTTCTCTGGCCAAAAAACCTCAAATGAATTATATCCATTCACACTATTAAAGTTGCACCAAAACAAAGTCGTTTGCCAAAAGTTAATTTTGAAGCTCCAGTCGAAGTGGGTTTCTGTCTCCAAAACGCGTGCGCCCAAATCGTCGTCTTTTGACTTGCAATGAACATTTAAAACCGAGTTCCTTTGGTAATTGTAAATAGTCACTTTCCATTCGCTCCCTACATCTTGCCATTTGCTCTCTACCCCTTGTATCTTGGTTCCTCCAAAACGTGCGTCAATAATAATGCTTGATTCCAAAGCAAACAATAAGATATAACATAAACTAGTTAGAGACTTCATTTTTTTTCTGTAGATACTCGAGACTCTTTTGTTAATGCTTAACCATTTGGGTTTTGATTCATTATATAGCCAAAAAAAACTTAGTGTCGAACAAGCTTTTAATCTTGTTCGAAAAGGTAATTTAAGGTTAATATTCATGCAAAAGACTAAATACTACGAATGTTTTGAGGTTAATATCTATATGTGTTGCATAATTATAAATATCAATTTTTTTTTTAATTTACTATTTTTTATGAAGATGGAAAAACAATTATTATTCATTAAATAATAAAGACGGTTGCATTTTCTATATTTTCTCGTTAATTAGCATACATAGCACATTAAGGTAGAGTTATAAATGGTTTTTTAACGATATTTATCCTTTTTTTCTTCACATTAAATGCTAGAAAAACAAATAAACATTATATGGTAGAAAAAAGTTTAAATCGAGTATTTAATATTAATTCATTTCAAATAGTGCATTTAAGAAAAATGTTTCAATATACATTTCAATTAAAATTGACATTATTTACATTATAGTAATACACAATATGTTACTACAAAAAAAATATAAAAGTCTAAATTATGGCTTGGATTTATCTCGACTCCTTTTGACCCACAGCTTGCGCACTCATCGACCTCTACCGTGTAGTTCATATTTCATTTATAAGATAATAGTTACGTGAATAAGTATAAAATACTCAAATAAAATCATTTTTATGCTTTATATTTGAATAAAATATTGACATCGGAATAAAATATTAAAGTTGTTATCGAAGAATAAAATAAAGTTGTTATTCAGGTTGACGTCTATAATTTATTCTTCGATACCAACTTCAATATTTTATTCGGATGTACTCGTTTTTATATTAAGAGTTTTCACATAATTGAGAACTCAAACGATCAAACGACTAATAGAGGTTTAATATTAAGAGTCTTCAATCAAGTGGGTATTTCAATGACATATCTTGGGACACAACATTATTTTTTAT